>NW_026930139.1:322500-370000 GCF_032062105.1 Saccostrea cuccullata
CCTTTATTGCTGATGTGATCAATGAAGTCTTCAGACTTGATTTACGTTTCAGTACGCCTGTACTAAAACCACCGTCTTCCTCATTGTCTTGACTGAATTTCAATTGGCCAACCATCATTTATCGGCTTGATATGAAGTTTTCCGTGGATGATAATAAAACCTGAGGATAACACACTTTGAGAAATCGATGAGTTTTATATTTCATGATTTCCACAAAACTGGACGTTGAACTGTCATATAGAACGTATTCTATTCTGGTAGTCACATTGAATGAGCAATGAGTAGAAGTCTTTAAATGTACAAATTTCTTGTATCTCATATAAATTTCAAACTGAACATACATGCTGCTTATAAATCAGGAAAAAATCTCATTGGGTTCTTTATTTAAAACAGAAAACATATTTAAACACCGTCCATCTTTAAAATTGAGCATATAATGCATACATAAAGATTTTTTTTCGCATTGCAATGTCTTATTGTAATAAGTGTAAGAGTAAAGAAAAATATTATGTATAGGTATGCTTTGATGTGTGTAATAATTTTATTACATGGAAAAAGTTTAAATTGTTATGCAATTCTCACTGCCGCGTTTGATGAATACTTGGCAAGAATGTCATGCAGATCAAACAGTTGGGAAGAAATATTGTCAAACTGCATTATAAAATAAATATCCTGGGAGTTTTCTTAGTATTCCCAGTCAACTTAGCTTCCAATTGATATAACAACACATATATTCAACATTTAAGAACAAAGTAAAAAAGAACATGACTGATGATTTGTTTTCTAGATTGGGAATGCCTGTTTACATAGCATTTGTTTGAGGGATTACTGAAATCAAGGAAAGGATTATTTTTATGATTATTAAAACCGTTTCTACATGCATGCTCTAAACAGTAAAAAAATCTTTTATTTTCAGTTGGAATTTGAATTATCAAAAGATATAACAAATTATCAATTTGTTAAAACAGATTAGTAATTTGATTAAACAAATTAATACTAGTAATTTGTTTTATCAATTTGATAAAACAATTTATCAATTTGTTATAACAAATTACTAATTTGTTATAAAAAACTCTATGCATTTGAGACTTTATCAACGTTTACCCAAAAGTGTACTATGTTCATTCAAATTTTATCATTGCACACTTGCGCATGTGAATGCATGTGCGTAATGACCATATTATATTGTCTACACAATCTATATATTTTAATATGCTAAATATTAAAGTATTTAATCCAAAAGTATAAAAAAAAAAAGCCGCTCATTCAAGTGTATTTTTAATTTTACCCATTACACGTGCACGCAAGTGCATACATGAGCATGGTGACCATACCTTCTTGTATAAGTCCAATACATCTATCTATGTTCTAAATCTCACCCCGTTTGGTTCAAAACCAAGTCTTATTTGTGAGTTATAGCTGTTTAACTCTCTCTCTCTCTCTCTCTCTCAGATTGCAGCACACGTACACGCACATGCATGCATGCATGTGCATGGTGATCATGCCTTCTTGTAGAAGTCCATTATATATCTCTATGCTCCAAATCCAATCATGTTTGGTTGAAAACCAAGGGAGTTAAAGCTGTTTAAAGTTTCAGCCAATCAGATTGCAGCGCACGTAACGCACGTGTATGCATGTGCATGGAAAAACCATACCTTCTTGTAGAAGTCCATTATATCTATCTATGTTCCAAATCCCATCCTGTTTGGTTGAAAACCGAGGTAAAATTATAGCTATTTAAAGTTTCAGCCAATCAGATTGCAGTGCACGTGCATACACATTTTTTCATGATAATTGCTATATATCTTGTTGTAAGATATCGTAATACATGACTATGTTCAAAATTTCAAAGGATTTCGTCAAAAAACAAGAAAGATATTGAGACTTTAGTTTCAGCCAATCAGAGCAAAGCGCACGTGCATGCGCGTTTTATCAAATTACTAATTTTTTTTGACCATGTCATTTGTTTATGCTACTAATATATCATTAAAATATGAGTTTCAACGCATTTCATCAAAAATTGAGAAATTTGTCTATATCAATTATATTGATCATTTCTTGTGTTGCACGTGCGCGCTCTTGCAAGCATTTGCGCGCAAAATGACCTTGACTAGGCAAATCTACATAACATGTCTACTAACCCTAAAAAGGTTTTATACATCGGATGAACAGTTTACAAGATCATTCCAGGACAAAAAAGTACCCAGGAAGAAGAAGAAGAAAAATAATAATAATAAGAAACAGAGTAAAAACAATATGTTCCCCAACTTCGTTTGGGGAACACAAATAATTTCTTGCTAATTGTTTGCAATAACACCGCATAGGAGTATTCGTATACAGAGCAAGAGAAGATGACATGGCGGTGTTGTTTTTTATTATTTCTACTTCTTTTCATGTCAGGCATGTTAGAAAAAAGACAATCCTTATCGGTATTTGTAAATAATTACTTGAATGAATAAAGCACCACTTAGATATTTTTGTTAGCATAATGAACGCATTCTCTTCTATATTTGACACCTTAAGTAGGCAGTTCTTATTAGATTTTTATGCTATATTTTCTCCAACATTTCAAATTAAAATAAAACTTTAAAATAAGAAAAAAAATTAATGTTTATTATTAATGTGATCCAATCCATATGTCTGTTAATGACCACCGGGAAAAAAACCTCTATGAAATTTCAGAGAAATAAAGGAATTTTTTGACTTCATTTGAAAATTGCGAAATAAAGTTAAGGGCAGATTCTTATGACAATAACCTACAGCTATATATTCTTTATTCATTTTTTTTCCAATTTAAAATTCAATAAAATGTACAACAATAATCTAGTATCTATTTAGTATGATAAACTAATCACAAAAAATATCATTACTTAAAAACCATTAGTTATTATTGCGTATTATGGATTAAAAACTCGATGTCGTTTTCTAATATAAGAGCTGTGATTATATAACCTGTATGAAACACGGTCATTGTTGACAATTTTTATAGAAATGTTATAAATGAACGGTATCTGAGGTATCCAAAGCAACATACATTGCTTACAAAGACATCATCAACAGCAATCAATGTTCTGAATGTATTTTGAAAACTGAAATAATTAACATTTCATTTGGATAGACTTTGCAGTAAACATCTTGAAATTGCTGAAATTGCATAGATCTGCCAAATATTTTAATGTCACTCCAAAATGCACAACTTACAAGAAATAGTAGAGCAATTAGATGCTGAATAAAAATATTTGGTACTAATGTATACTTCAAATACCATTCTTGGTACATGTATTGGGCAACATTGTGTTCATTCCTCATGTCATGTAACAATAAATGACACATTTACTGAATTCAAACAAAATGCTGTGATCAGCAATATGACACCTCGTTACACATTAACCAGTCTGCTGCTGATGTATACAGAGTTCGCTCTCATACTTCTCTGCTTGTCGTCGTACTCATTTCTCCACAATATCACAAGATCTACAAATGATAACGGTTCAAGTAAAACTTGGCTACTGCAGTTTTCTGTCAATTTAAAACTCTCCTAATATGACATGCACACAACGTCCTTGTAAGCATAACGACGACAGAAATAAAAAAAAAAATTACAAGGAAAAAAAAAGAAATCTGTACAAAAATAATTTTATTCATTAAGTCAACAAAATTGCAAAATACATCATACAATCCCATTTAATTATATCAATTAAGCACAGAGGTATATAAATCTCTATGCTTTTTTGGACAAGTTAGAAAAGGATCACAAAGACAATGCTCAAAATATATGAAGTAAATAAATAAATGGTTATTTTGTAGTCATGTAAATATTTTACATCAAAATTGAACACAAAACTGGTTAATACAATTATGAGGTAAAACTAAGTAAGAAATTTAAACAATACAATTTCTTTGTATTTGTAATTTTGTGGGTACATCTTTTGTGATATTGCATTTTACCTTATCGCTATTCCAATTAACAAATAAATAAACATGTCTCAAAAAATCCCCGTGTTTTCATTATTGTCAGTACAATCTTTAGCTAGCAGAATAAAAGCCATTATGGGACGAAAAAGAATAAATCCTTGAGAAAATAAGTTTAAAAACAACCCATGATGACACTATATACTTTATCATAACCATTTGGATAATCTTTTTTTAAAAAATGTATTGGTGGGGAAATAAAAATGTTCATACATCAAAATTAATGTTAATCCGGGACAAAGATCAAAGCGCCTCCGGGCAGATTAATCATAAATTGAACAGGTGTCAAGGACTTCAGAGTTAAAGACTTGAGTAAACATTTATCTCTGGACGATGCAAATAATTGCTTAATTGATTGATAAATAACTCTATTGTAAATACTATGTAATTGTATGTAATTTGCTGTTTTGTACATTTTATTCAGTTATGTTGGCTTTCACCAAGACATCTTTCTGTGATATGGCGGAGCCTGTCCCCTTTGTTAATAAATCTGTTAAAGCTGCATATTTGGAGTTCCGTCTTATACATCAATAGTAAACACAATTTAGAATAAAGATATCCTAAGGGTAAAAATCCGGGGCTGTGCATATATTTTGCAGTAGCTTGATCCCGTGTACCTAAAACAAGCGAGTTTCTCTTTATGTGGACTTCTAGCATGATGATGGACAAAAGCCATTATGGACGTCACGGACTTTCCCCACAACGAAAAGTGAAAAACATCCACACCGTTTCACTATGTGCTTTAGATGTACAGACCTGGACACTTCGCCAAGGACTGCAATTTTCACATACTCTCAGAAGTCAAAGTCGCATCAGGTACGTGACCGACACAGAATTCTTTTTTTCCTGAAAAGGAACTTCCCTTTCACAACATTAGAGATTCGGCCCTGCGTAAGTTCATGAACTTTTCATATGTTCTAAAACATGAGCTTGCTAAAACAAAAGAAACTGTGAAAGACTTTCGGAACCAAATTTCAGTATTAATTTCAAAACTTAGGAAAACAGAAAGTGAATTGAAGTCTACCAAAAATCAAAATTCAGTGCTTCAAGAAACTTCCAAACAGAAAATCTCAGAACTCAAATATTTAAATTTTCAAAAAAAATTTCGACACAGGAACATCAAGGAACCAAAGAACTAAAAAAAAAAGAAGATTAAAACACATTCACAATGCGGAGTTTCCTGGTCGCTCAAGCAAAGAAATTCTTTTATGCAATGAACAGAAGCATTTTCTTCATTTATCTATACACGAGGTATATATATCTTTAATGTAGAGATCCTGTATAGTGCATTTTCTTTCTTTTGGGTGATTTGCAATACTCCTTCAACTTTTTTATGTCTAGTGGATTTGTTCTAGAGATACAAAGATGTTTTCACGTAAAAATACCTTCCATTGTTGTTGCCAATTGTAAAAGTGGGGGTGTAAAAAGAACAATCCCGATTATTTTTTGTATATATACTTAGGATCCAAATGTGAATTAACTTAAAATACTTCCGATTTCTCCCCAAAATAATTTTAGATATATATTTGCAATTATCATCATTGACTTTTGGAAAACATGAATCTATTTTTTGCACCATTGCCTGTGTAAAGTATGCATGACTTTGATGTTTTGGTTAGTGCTTTCTATTTCCGTGAAAAGATACACCTTTTTATTTTTTAGCTAGAGAGAGAGGTTTTATTCTAAAAAGTTTGATAGCACAGACAAAAGAGAAAATAATCGGTCCCATGATGTGTGGTATTGGTTCAGGCATCTATATTTCTCAATAGCGGAAAGCGTTGGGGAAAACATTACGATTATTACCAAACAAAATTATTGAAATAAACGGAAAAAACTAAGTATTTAAAATGAAGAATATTGAACCCATGATAATAAAGTTTTTAATTAACTGTCGAACAAAATCACGCCCCATCAATTCTTCGCGACGCAAATTTCGGTCAAAAGATTTTCTTGAAGTGTAAATGTAGGTGTGCGCGTTAAAACTAACAATGTCTGTCGACAAATGCTACAGAATGACAAGAGTATGCACTGTGTTCTGTATAGCACAATAAATTGATCCGACTCCTGAGATTACGATTCAAACAAGAGTACTTTTAGGGATCTATATCGTGCATACACAGCCAGAGGGCCCACTGCTGTAGAGTGATTCTATTATAGGTACAAGACCTGTACAAGTACAGACACAATAATCAGTTCTGTACAGATTTATCGTCCGAGATATTTATGCTATCTACGTACTGTGCGATATTTTCGGGTAATAAATTCATAGAAAATGGGCGTTATCTCACATACAAGTACAAAGACTGAAAATTCGTTTAGTCTTCGATAAAAATTAATTAGACTTTACATATTATACCCAACATGTAAAAAAAAAACTTCCTGAAAACATTCAAACGGTTTCCACATTTGAACGGCTTTCAGATTTTTGCAGCAAGTTACCATTCTGTTCACAATTCTTTTTCCTTAAGTTCAGCACGTCCTTCAGGGAGGACAAGGAAGTCCCTCTATTCTTAGACTTAAATACGGAATTGGTATCGTTTGATATGGCACCGAGAGAAAATTTTCTCTGATTATCACAGAAGCACCTTGTTTGGTGAATACCTATTGGGGAGATTTTTGCGTTTTTACCGCGCGACTTTTGGATTATGTCGCAACTCTTTCTTCTACATAGATTTTCCATGGATGAATTATTGTTGTTATTTTTAAACAAGTCTGTTTCGGATTTGGTTTTGGGCGGAATGCTAGGGCAGCACAAGAGAGATGACGTCATTGTGCTTGTCGTCTGCTCTTTGGGAGGAGTAACATAGGGATTCTCAGTTATATTAATTTGAATCTCTGCATAATCGTTTGACACAGGTGCAGAGAGAGTTCTTTCGGAGACAAATTGAGTGGATTCTGTCACTCCTTTCACAGCTGTGTGATCTTCATTCTGACTTGTTAAATAACAATTTTGAAGGTTTTCCTTCCCTTCAGTAGTCCGATCACAACATGGTTCGCATATTTTACGATTATTACAGAATTTCTGATCGTTATATACTTCTGCTTTGACTTCAATATTGTTAGAACGTTTTAAATCACTGTTTAAACTTTCATGGCTTACACTTGTCCTTTTTTCTGGAGTTTCCCCTCCGCTGTTGACACGTTCAATAGGCTCTGAAGCCATTGAAGAGTTTGTGGTGGAATTTGATTTTTGAGAAGCCGTTTTACTTCGGCGAAAACCTACTTGAGTTTGTGCGTCGACCATTTTGCATTTTCTCGGTCGCCGATTCTGTCCACAGTCTTTACTTTTATCAGTGAAAGAAACACGACTTTTTTTGTTTCTTCGCGGCACTACACCGATATCTGAATCATTTGATGACAGAGTATCTGGTGATTCTGAGGCCATGCGAAGTAATTTAGGGGATTCAGGCTGTGAAGGCGGTTTATTCAAACTCTTTAATCTCATATAGTTGTCTAGTGCCGGGACGATTGAAAATCTAGTACCAGGTATTTTTCGAGGTCTCTGTGGAGTTTGTTTACTGTTAACTATTTTATCGTTTTCAATGATATCTTTTTTATCAAAATTAAATGTCTTTCTGCCATGAGGACTTTGGAGGTAAGATCGATATGACGTCACTGTGTCGTACATTTGAGAGTCAATGCGGCTTTGGAGGGAAACATAGGCTGGCATGGCTGAATGAGCACGCCAAGGACTTTTGGGTACACCAGACACGTAAGAATTCACTGTGTCATAGTTAGACAGCGTCTCTGATCGTATATCGACATCGCTGTAGTCTGCGTCACCTTGAATTAAAATGACGTAATTGGTGACATCATAACTACATCCTCGCTCTTTAAACTTATGATCCTCTCTTTGCCATGTGCAGAAGCGCAATGATATCATTACAAGAAAACAGACTAAGGCACCAACAGGTAGCAACACTAAATTCACACCGGGTGCTTGATGCTCTTTTTTGGACTGATACCAGGTATTTATTTGAAATGAATCTAGTAGAGTGGTTCTATTTGACAAGCTTTCGGATTGGTTTGCTCGAGTGTTAAGCGAAGTATTCAAGGAATCAGCCGACTTGTTTGTTGAAATACTAGATGAAAATGTCCCATTTAAAGGCAAACCGTTTATAAACATTTCTTTTACTTGTAAAATCCATATGAATGCGATAAATAGCCATTTCAATCGTTGCAGCATACCACCCGCGGTCCAATAGAACACTCTATCAAGAACAGTATCTAAGAGTAGAGCATGGGTTGACAGTAATGGACTGCTATCAACTTCTATCTGTCAAAGGTTTCTCCACAACTCACTGTATCCAATCACACCGCTATTCATTAGATGCAAATTTCAGCAAAGAAATTGATCGTTTAAGGTGTTATCATTTTAGGTGAAATCCGGAAACTCCATGCTGTAACAACTTATTTTTTCTTTTCATAAGTACTGAACTTTTCTCTCCTTAACCCTACAAAAGAAAAACATTTTAAGTCATAAAGGTAACAAATATCAGAGCAAACCAACAGAAACAAGATAAAATACATGTATTTGTTTTCTATTTTACTATTGGTTTTAAAAAATAATTTACTGTTTTATTAAAACGCCTCCCAAATTCGCAGAGACTTAACAACTTGTAAATAGTTTAAACAACGATATGACTGTAACAAGCGGAAACACGGATTCTAGATTAGGTTTAACTTCTTTTATTGTAAAGGTAACAGGAGTGTCAAAAATGCAAAGCGAGATTAAAGTTAACCCTTTTTATGTTAATCAATCTTAACGACGACCAACCTTGGCCTTCCCTTCGAGTCTTAGGGGATAGGAATCGAATTTCAATTAAAAGAGTCTGTTACATTGGTTTTTAGTCCGAGATAAAGCGTAAATGACACTAACAGCTTAGTTCACGTCAGGCCATCCGGAGAGCTAGATAATGTCAGACAATGTCCTACCGTATGTTTGTAAGATTCACTGACGAACTCTGCAGGGGATTCCTATAACAATCAAATGAAATAAAGAAGTCCTTGAAATACCAAAGAGTATTTCAAACTTTTGAAATGCAGACACAATCAAAAAGACAAATCTTTAAAAAAAAATCAGAAGACCCAGAGTGATTTAAAGGTTGATTTCTCCCTTAAAAACTGTTCGTCAGGCAATTTTATTGCAAACATTAGAAAGTACACTGATTGTTCTGCATTGTACGTGGGATGTTTGCACGCTTGTTCTTTATATATACAATATAATCTAATGCACGTGCAGTGTTTGTATAATGACTAAGACGGGTATGCGAATCACTACAGTTAATCAGTTGTAAGCAGTGATTCTGCATTGTATACATTTTCTTCTATAGTTGCTTTGTTCCCGCGTCACAAAACCCCTATATGTCACTGCCCGTATGTTCAGACACCTCCTCATACAATTTACTTCGATTTTTAAAAGCAATACAAAATAGAAATTTGATGTATATAAAAAGAGTAATTTTTCAAGAAAACATATTTTCAGCACTTCAGGAATACTTACCTTGTCCCTATTAATAATGGAAACATTAATTCCTTTATCTTAGGTTATTTTGCACAAGCACAAAATATTCCCACTGTAACAAAGGCGACGCCTCACGTTCCAGATGATCCAACAAAAAATCTCACTTCAGTGCGTTCTGCACTGTGCAGTCAGTGAATCGAGACAGTGTGATTTTTTAATGATTAAGTCCCCAAAAATTACACAAGCCTCGAAGTTTTTGTTTGACGTAAAATCAAACACCCGTAACGGCGGTTATTTGCAAACATGCCATAAACCGCCAAATCAGCCGTCGAAGCCACCAATTGTTATCATTGTAACATATAAACACTAAGTCGTATACAGTCAAGCCGGTAAGGGCAATAGATGACAAGAAAACCCACAGTTTCCCGATTTCTAAGTCAATGCATCTCTGTCTTACGATGTTATGGGCCACGTGTTACAGTACAAGCGGATAGAGGAAGCCACGCACGTGCTCACTATAGCTTCTGTTACTATCGATGTCGCGCGCTATGTCCCGACACTGCATGTGTGAACGTCTCGGTGTACACAATACATTTAAAGAGATCACAGTTATGGGCTTCTTTTAAGTTTGTCTATTCTCTCACACTAATCATGTTATCTCGATGATATAGAGAATAAATTGTGATGAGGCACACATCTTAACTGCGTTTAACTGGATGACTCTTTGCGTTATCGAATTATGATGTTATTGAAATGAATCGATTCCAAGCTCAGAAGCAAACGTTTAATCTCGGGACGCTAATCGAGTTATGACCTTAAAACTAGGGAAATCTGGGATTATCGAGTAAATTTTGTCTTGATGCGCTCTATTTGTAGTTTGCAAGCCATGCTTACTAAATAGCATAAAGTAGATTTATTTTGATTAGTGATCTTAACTGCTCTTAAATTTACAAAGGCGTATCATACGTAATTTTGCTAGATTTGAAGAGTTTAAAAAACGATGATATAATGTTTAAGCTCATTACACAGATCCACTGCATCTAGTTCAAGATTAACTTAAGGAAGGTCAATTAACTTAATGAAGTAAATAGAGGTTGGATACTGTCAACCCACACTATTGAGTTAGTGATGTTTACATTAATATATTACTAACCTTTAAATAGGAATGAAACCGAAGTTTAATATCCGGATACAAAATGTAACATTGTTAGATCCGGAAGATTATGACAAAAATATTTCCCTAATAAAATGACGAAGGGCATGTCTTTATTTTGATTGACAGATCCGATGACAAAACACTTTCCCTTTATTGTCGGCTACATTTTTTTAAAAACAAAACATCAGTTATAAATCAGTTATAAAATCTACTTCCTAAGTCTAGGTAAGAATTGACGTCTTCCTGATTATAAGCTCGGAGGTTTACCTAAAGTTACTCACCTCCTTGGTTAACCCTATAGTCGACGAGCCAGGGGATTATCGTATTCCGTTTGTAAATGTTTAATTGTTAACAGATTTTTAAAACGAGTATCTATAGCCGTAAATTGTATCCTGTTGCTTTATATTCACGTGACCTCAGCTGTACTCCAGTATCGAAAGGTTTACAGCAGTATTTCTAAATTGTGCCAAAACAGGAAATCGCTTTGTTTCGATTCACAAACCACTGGCTTTAAATATTTTTAAAAATTAAATACTTATGATAATATCATAAATAGAGTGAACAATTGTTGTTGTAAGTCATTAACACAGTGGAATTATTTCAATGATCGGTTGTATAATCTATTTGACGTAGGGTTCATGGCACACAGCGTAACCTCTGGAATGGGGATCAGTACAAGGAAAGAGACAAAAGAAAAAAGAAAACCCAAGAAAGGATTATGTGAACGGTGACACTTCTGATATTCCTGTCGGTTATATAATAACATAATTCATAAGACTGTCTAGAGGCACCAGAAAACAATGCACCATCAAGTGTTTCAGACTTTATAGGTACCTGATTATAGAAATGACAAGCCCACTCTTCAAGAAAATATTTTAGTGTTTGACAAACACATCATGCAAGCTACCCATCATACTTGGTGACCTTGACTTACCCCTCCATTTCCCTGGTTTCTCGGTTTTCCCGCTCCCCGTCTATTGAGTAATTAATTAAGTAGTCTACACGGAGTGCGAGCTCTGACATACAGAAATTACTACCGCATGTTTATGAGAATTCTTTTTTACAACTCTTCCTTAACCCACTTCTGTTTGAGATGAAGCATTAATTATAGGGAAGATTTGATCCTTTGATAAAAATGAATACTTGTACAACGATGTTATGTCTAGTAAAAAGGTTTCATAATCTCTTATAGTTTCGAATATGTGATAACAACCACTACTTTCCTCTTAATGATAGTCTTTATTTCCTCGTCTTACAAGGCACGGTTGTAGAGCCCTATTTCCTCGTCTTACAAGGCACGGCTGTAGAGCCCTATAATGGTTAAACAAATTTGATAAATCTTAATGAAACAAAAACATTTTATTTGGGTACTCAACAAATACGGGAAAGCTAGGTAATAACTGCAATCTTATTTGCTTATCGATAGGTTAAAAAATAAATGAGGTAGATGAAAAATAAAGGCAAAGATACAATTATACTTATGTTTTGTTCATAATCTCAGGTAACGATATGCTCTTGGCAATGGATTGGGGGTATTAAATTCTGAAGAGAACAAAGTATACAAGAGGCCCATGAACTTTGACAGTCACCTGATTATCAAGTGACCTTTTGAGATCCAGTTAGAATGATCTGGACTAATGTTTCATGTTTTTTTGCGAGGAGTCATTGGGTAATGTCATATCCATACTGCTTCTTTTAAAAAGAAATTCAGGTATAAGGGGTTAAGATAAGGGAGATTACAGTCATTTCAATGTATGACCAACTTAGATCCATGAAATACTTGATTCCTGGAACCCGGAAACAGAGATCGGATATTTTTTTCAATTTTTTAAAGACATGGTTTTTCAATATACGAAGAACTAATCCTTGTCCTGGACCCTGAAGCCAACGGGCAATAATTTCACGATTTGGGTGGAGGTCTCTGTGTATTATAATTATACCATCAACTACTATAGTAGTATAAATGCTTTATACCTAAGAGAAAAGTAAAATGTATTTCAAGATAGTATTTTTTGTATGGATTTGGTCTTCAGGCCCCAAGGAGAAAGAGACCAAAATTTCTTTAACTCAACTTTGTTTCCCTTTCCCAAAACATTACAAAATTGATTGGATAAAACATTTGGAGATAATGGACAGTAATCAACATCAAAAGTCCATAAAACAAAACAAAATAGGAGCAGAGCATACAGGAACCTCCAAAAGATCAGAGGTGGGATCAGGTGCCATGGATTTGCTGACAAGGCCATCAAATCGACCATAGAACTTAAGAAATGATGACTTGAAACGAGACTGCTGATATTCTTGTTTCATCAACTTGTATGTCAATAATTTACCCCGTTTTAAAAATTGTTCATACGTAGACCATGCTCTTCCGTATCGAATCAACTGAGAGATATAAACTCCGTATGCAGGTGATTAAGGTATATTGCTGCATAAGTAAGGGAAGTTAGCGATAGAAAAGTTAAAGTCATCACGTTTTTCACAGAGTTTGGTTGTTAAATACCCGGTAGTAAAAAGTAAAATATCCATATATGAAACAGGTGTGTCTGACTCTGTGCATGGTATCTTCTATCTCATGGTATATTATAGTATCGAAGAATGGAAATACCATTGTTATTGACAATACGACGTCGATATATCTAAATGTCGAGTTGAAGGTCACAGCAAGCGTTTTCTTCTTTTCATGCATTAGATTTTATACAAATTCTGCTTCATATGAATACAAAAATACCTCTGCTAAGAACTGGGCGCAATTGGTACGCATGGGAATTCCAATAGATTGTTGGAAGACCTGGTCTCCAAAAACAACATAGATATTGTCAATTAGAAACTCAAGCATCTTTTTGATGTCAACTTCAGAGTACTTGTCTGTTCAATTAGAATGTTTTTTGACAAAATAATTTTGCATATAAGCAATGACAAGGTAAGTAAATTTACGAGTTTTTAATGAAAAAGGAGCTGTCAATGATATCAAAAAGCCTGGACTTTAATTTATCGTGGGAATGGTTGTGTATAAAGTTGAAAACTCGTAAATTTTTAAGCTGTTGATTTTGGTGAAATGTTGTGATTTCTAATTGTCCAAAAGTTACTTGGAATTTTTAAGTATCCACATCTGATTTACACCAATTCTTGAATATAGTGTTGCACAGTACCCTTGAAGTTTCGTTCCTCCTTCACAACTGTAAATATCTTAGTGAGGAGTAAAGATGAGGCTTGGTTGAACATTTATGGAACCCGATTTGTCTCTTTGTAAGGATTCTTATGAAGTTTCGTAATCCATGGTAATTCAAATTCATTTTGGTTCGTTGGGATATTAAAAATATTCAAAACTGACATACGATTTTGAAGATTTTTTTCCTTAGAAAGGGAACAACGAGTATAAGTTGGATTACCACTTGTAGAATAAATTCCAAGTTCTTCTAAAATACAATTCATATAATGAGTCTTACAAACAAAGACAATGTTGTTACCTGCTTTGTCAACAGGGACCAGTACGTACTGCTCATGTAATCTATCTAATTCTTTTTCACTTCTGGATTATTGAATACAGAGATAGAGTTTCTTATTGGAAACGACTCTATCGCGATTCAGAGAAGCTATTACTGTTCAATGTAAAAATGGGCCTTCTGAGTGACTCAGATGACCTAATATGCAAGTATCAAAGGGCAATGAGGCAAAGTGCTACCATAATTCACTTTTCATAAAAATGTCATTATGAGGGGTGAAATCATTTTATGTACATTTTAACTAATTTAGGACTGAAGTTTAGATTTAGACCTGAATAAGATATTAACCATGAAATATATGGAGATAAAGAAAAGTATTCAAGCTCAAAAGTCCATAATACAATACAATATTGGAGCAGAGCAAAAACGAATCTCCAAAACATCAGAGGCGGGTTCAGGTTTCATCGAGGAGTGAGCATCCCCTGCCGACCACTCACACCCGCCGTGTGCTCCTTGTCATGATCGGGAAATAACGGAAATATCCATCGACAATGCAGTGTGTATATAAAGGCCTAACACTTAAAACATTTAAACAAAACGAATTGTGATCAGTATTCGCAAAGGAGGATTTAGGATTCTGTTCCTACCAGTCTCACTGGGAGAGGACTATATAAGTTTTTGGAAATTGTGTCAAATCCCTCATACAAATTGTCAATAAAATATATTAACATTTTCAGTGAGACCTCTGCATTGATCATATAAAAAAAAGGCATATATGTATTTGGTTTAAAGCAACAACTTTTCAATTAGTATAAAACATGTAAATCGAAATAAACAATGAACGGTTTAATCATACATGTTAACTCTCCCGATTTAGGCGGGAGTCTACCGCTTTTTCACTCTATCTCCCGCCTACCGATTTAATTCAGAAATCTACCGCTTTTTACAAATGCTGCGTCTAAAGTATTTTTGGTTCGCTTGGGTATCCATTTTTGAAGCCACTCTCATAAAATCTCTCATTTGGGAGAGGACTATTTAAGTTTTTGTGATTACATTGGTGTCCGATAAATTAATCAACATCCTTGCCATACATATTGTCAATAAAATATATTCACATTTTCAGTGGGACCTCTGCATTGATCATATAAAAAAGGCATATTTGGTTTAAAGCAACAACTTTTCAATTAGTATAAAACTTGAAAATCCAAATTAACAATGAACGATTTAATTTGCAAAAAAAGTTATTTTAAAAACAACCAAAGATTTGACAAAATTCTGACTTTAAGAATGACATTTGAAGGTCAATTAACATCAGTTTATTTGTAAGTAGCCTTACTTGGTTTAAAAAGTTATTCGCTCTCAATGCATACTCTGAAATCGAAAAGTTGGGAGACAGAAACACCTACTGAAGGTAATATTGGAATATTACTTCATAAAAAGAGGAAAATGACGAAGGAAAGATAAGGTCTTTCCGTTTGTCAAGTAGATTAGATAGCTGTGTGCAAAAAATAATTTTCCACATTTGTGAGAATTTTTAAACAAGTCATATCTCTCCTGTTATGAGGAAGTTTATTTGCTCCAACGCGATAAAATATTTAAATACAATGAAAATTATATAAGGAAGTCGTCATTAATTACCTAAAATAGATACATGATTAAATGCATCTTTGTTGTTTTTAAGGTATAAAGATCAATTCAAATTATGGCTTTATATTTATATTTCGAATTACGTAAAAAAACATATTATATACTATAAAATCTTGTGTCGTTCTGTTCCTTGGATACCGGTGTAACGTTGAAATTTGACACGGGGTTCATTTTTCAACGTTGAATATTGAACCGGGGTGTTTTTTCTCCGTTGAAAATTGAGACCAAAAGTCGTTGAATTTATACCCGGGGTCATTTTTCAACAGCTTGATAATTTTTTTCTTATCCCTGATGACCTAAACAAGTTGAAAATTGACCTGTTGAATACTGAACCCCCCCCCCCCCCTTCAGAGTTTAAACATTTTTTGAACTGGTAAGTTTTTTAGGGATTTATCAGTATCTCTATACTTATATTTCGGTGTCATTTTTTCCCTTTTCAGGAATAATAGAAATGAACCTATCATCCCATGTATATATATATGTACATGTTGATCAATACACGATTTCAGTTATCTTCAAGCATGACAACACTTTCTAAAATCCATAGCATCCATAAATAACTACAAAACTTTGAATAGGGCATAAATCAAAAACAGGGAGAGGGCTAAAATAGGCTGAGCCTGCTGACCAATCCTATTCACATTAACATCAGTGAATAAAATATTGTTTAAATTAATAAAACAATAATCCTGGAAATCTGGTGTCTAGAAAGTGAGCCCTACATATTGATCAGGTGGGCAGAACATCCCATCTAGTCTAATTCAGTATAAGAATTAACAAAATTAAAAGTCTAAAAATTAGAATGAAACACATCGGCCAAAATGAATCCAGTGATAGGTTATATTTGTGAAAAAGATCAATTTAGCGACTATAGCTTGTGAGTAATGCTGACTTTAATCAAGGTTGGTAAAATCCCTGTAACAAACTTATCTGTCAGTAGCCTGCCTCGGCTTAAAAATTGATCGTTTTCGGCACATAACCTTGAGAATGAGATTATTCTTATTCTAAATTCTTATTCGATATAATGTGATTCCTGTTCGATAAGTTGTTATTCCTATTCGATAATTTGTAATTTGTATTCGACGAATTGCTATTCGCATTGGAGGAAATATGACAATATGATTCCTATATCATAATATATCATTCATTTCGAAAACACGCGTTTCCTATTCGATGTCATTCATATTTGAAAACATGCGATTCCTTTTCGCTAATTTTGTCATTTATATTCGATAATTTTATCTTTCTTATTCGATAATTATAATTTGGTTTATATGCAAAAAAGTTGTTGTTCGAAAAAAATCCTATTCGAAAAATACGATTCCTATTCGATAAACTTCTTATATCTTATTGCATGATTTTATTTCTCCTATGCGATGTTTTTCAATGATTGCATTCTGGAAAATATGACAAAACCAGAACTGGTTGTAAACTCAATTTAATAGGAATGACATGTTTAACATGATTATCGAATATAAATGTCAAAATTATCGAATAGGTATCACATATTTTCGAATAGAATAACAACTTAAAGGTGATGAATTCTCGAACAGAAATAACTTTTTTTCGCTCAAGAATAACAACTAAACGAATAGGAATCATATTTAATGAACAGGAATGACATGATTTAGAAAAAGAAAAACTAAATTTTTGAATAAGAATAACAAAAAAGTATAATAATGCAACGTTTTACCCGCCATACCATAAACAGGTGATAGCGGAATGTTACTAAGTTCACTTTGGAAAAGATATGGACGAAAATTATTTCTTTTCTTATACAGTATAGTTTCAGTTGGTCTTCATCTTCAATAGTCTTTAGAACTTCCAAACATGAAACAGTTGTGACACATTCAGTTGTGACTTTAATTTAAAGTTCACTGGGATATATCGAGTCGACATATGAACTAAAGTAACTATTGTTACTTGTTCATACGTCATCGGTGTATCTAAATGTTGAGTTGAACCCAACAGCAAGTGTTTTCTTCTTGTCATGTAAAGTTTTCTAAAATATATTCTGATTTACTTCATAGAAATATTAAAACAGGTCCCCCCCCCCTCCCCCCGACGCCTATGGATTAAATCACAGTTGTGAAATCCAAGTCCTAAATGTGTTTTTTTGCGGTTGAATTTAGAACCGGTTTCATGATCCAAATTCCACGACCCGGCTCAGTCTTCAACGGACTAGGGTCTAAATTCAACACCTTCGGTCTCAAATATTAACGTTAGACCGGCATATTATTTCTTTGCGTCATTGCGTTTTACGCGTCATACCGGTATAGAACCTCAAAAGAAAATTATCAGAAATTCAAACCTTTTCTCCTTCCTTCGTTTCATCTTTAAGAACCCTATTTTGGGCTATGGTTCTTTTTGAATTTTCTCGGGAATGAACAGGAAAAAAAATTAATAAATATGTTAATGAAAAAACATAACGATCAACAAAAAATAAAGACAACCATAGAGAATAAACATATAAGGAGACAACCACACAGAATGACAACAGAAATAGAAAACTATATCATTAATTTGTGCGTAAACTGTTGTATCTTGACTGGGTAAATTAAAAGTTCCCTGTTTTTATAGAATAGCATGACAGGAATTAATCAGGGATTATGTGAATGCTATCAATGGAATGTGAATGCTATCAATAACGATAAAATTATGAAGAATAAATACCTTCATTCCAATGATAAACAAATGATGGCTAAACTTACATAAAACATTCTACACATCAGTTGCAACAATAAAAAAATAAAAGGAATAAATACCGTCGTTCCCATAATCAATAATGATGGCTAAACTGATATAAAACATTCGACACAGCAATATCAACAGTGATAAAATTATAAAGAACAAATAACATTGTTCCTATAAACAACAAATGATGGCTCAACTGGTATAAAATATTCGACACAGCAGTTTCAACAATAAAAATGAGGAATAAATACCACCTTTCCCATAATCAACAAATGATGGCTAAGCTTATATAAAATTTTCGACACAGCAATATCAACAATGATAAAATAATGAGAATAAATAACGTTGTTTCCATAAACAACAAATGATGGCTAAACTCGTATAAAATATTTGACCCCCCCCCCCCCGAAAAAAAATCAGTTATGAATGCCCATATGTTCTACAAGGTTCCTCCTTCTTGTTACCAGGAAAAAAACAGGGAAAGGACAATATGCGGTACTAGTACTTGTATACTGCATAATTTTGCCCACACAAAAGTCATATTATATAGGGGTATATCGCTATTAACTCGAAATACTCAGTAAAAGATTTCACAGAAAGTGACATATTTGTTTCATATTCGGATATTTTGCTAGAAAAAGATCATATGAAAAACTAAGAATAAAACTTTATGATAAACATGATTACTTCAATTTTTCTACCGTCTACTCCCCTTATTTATGTAGCATTACACCATTATCACCTGCAAATAAATCATTTCTTTCAATTGATTCGATACACAAGACCTGTTCAACGTAAGAACAATAAACGAGACAAGTTTTACGGGATGAATTGTTTTGTTCGTCTATACTGATTCTGGGCCAACCATTAGCTTTCCTCTTATTGTTGAACCCAGATTCTTTTAAAGCCTCAAGACATAAACACGAGTTACAGTTTTGTACTCTTATATAGAATCAGCAAGGAATATACTTGTACATGAGCTTGGGAACTATCAGCACCGATGGTCTGATTCCAACTGACTATAATTTTTCACAACAAAACATACATACTGAACAAAGACAGAGTAAAATAAAAGGATTAACAAAAGTACACAGAAATTAAGTAACAATCATTGAGCGAATGGTGACATTTTAGCAGTATGTATATAATAGAATTAAAGATGAAAGATTAAGTGTCAATAAATATGAATAGAAGTCAATTAAGGGATTAACTGTCCATCTCTGACTATGCCTTGTGCGAGATTCAGGTAGTGCGGAATTTATATAATTTATCACATTTGCCGAAATATAAGAAAAGTTTTGACAACAATTTACACAAAGTCCGAAAATTTAATTTACAAAGTATTTTATAATAAGTCCGAAAATGTCGTATTTTACACCGTAACACAAGCTAAAGTCAAATTATTTAACGAAACAAGGATATTACCAAAGGTCATTTTTTTTCTCCTATTCTACAGTCGATACAATAATTTATTGAGCAAATAAAATCTGTCTTTAGTAGAATGCTGACTGAAGTTTTCCACCCAAAGTCCAAAAGGGCAATCATTTTCAAACTGAATTGATTTACATATTTCTTCTGTAAATGTTTGTTCAATCATGATAAGGGACATACGGCGGGTGTAAACTTCGACAAGGGGTGCCTTTTAGAGGTCCATGTTTCCTCTGCATCCATTCTTCATTGTTTTTGATGTATTTTTAGTTTTTGGTACTGTTCTTCATCTGCTTAAAAACACTTGCTTTGCCTGGTCTTCAACTCGACATTTAGATATCTAGACGGGTATTATCAATTAACCAAAGCTATTTCCATTCATATATCGACACCAAATATCCCAACGAGCTTGAAATACACGAAACTAAAGTGTTTGACACATCTGTTTCATAACTGGATATTTTAATAGAAAAAAAGATGTTAATGGTAACCTAACAACCAAGCTTTATGATGATGACTTGTGATACGACTTCCCTTACTTATGCAGTAACGTATCTTCATCACCTGCATATGGGGTTTATATCTCTCAAATATTTCGATACACAAGAGCATGCTCTATGTACGAACAATATCTATAACGAGGTTATATTCATGTTTCATCGTATCGACATAAGAATGGGAATAACCAATGTTAATTGACAATACGTCCCGTCGTCGATGTATCGAAATGTTGAGTTGAAGGCCACAGCAAGTGTTTTCTTTTTACGTTTAACAAACAAGTTGATATCAACAAATCGTTTAAAGCCGTGTTCTATGGTTGATACAATTACCTTGTAAGCAAATACAATTTATCATTAAGTCAAATGCTGACTGACGTTTTTTCATATTTATTGTTAGGCCATTATTTACAATTTTACAAACTGGTTTGTCTACGGATTTTTCCGTTATTTTCGATCATGACAAGGGGCACAAGGCAGGTGTAGATGCTAACTCTTCCATAGCACCCCATCCCACCTCCAATGTTTTTGAGGTCCGTGTTTTCTCTGCTCGCAATTTGTATTGCTTGAATGGACTTTTGAGATTCAATACTGTTTGTTATCTCCAAATATGTCATCCATTTAATCATAAAATAGTTAGATTATTTATTGAATGATATTTTAATAACATATAGATAATCAATGTTATTAATCAAATCACCTATAATTTCTCGACTTAATCTACAAGACAATTATAATAATGCACTATAGCTGATATTTATTCATACAATGCATGATGAGAACAAAATATTACGTCGAAACAACATCGCCAGTTCATGTAAGAATTGGGTCATGATTAGACTTACATTCATGGTAATTTTAAAGTCTGTGCTTATGAGGCCCCAATCAACTTCTGTGTGCGGATGATTCCAAACTGTTACTCATTCTGGAATGCCTTTGAATTTGTTTCACATGATGCAATTTTAAGAAAAGTTTACGTATCACTATTACTCTTCATTTTGGACATTAAGTTTTAAAAAACTTGGGGGTAAAAATCTTGATAACGATAAGATAAATATATTTTAATAATACCTGAACTTCGGTTACTTAAACTCTAATAAGTTGAATACTACGGATTTCCTAAGTGTTTTAGACTCGGATATATCAGTTTTTTTTCTTGACCCGACTAGAGATAACGGTTTGAGAGTATTTGTCTCTTCTACTTGTTTTCTTGACTTTCAAGTAATACATGTATAATCTACTCTCACGCCATAGCTGTGTATTATTCAAAAGTTTAATTAATCTAAACTCATTTTTTTTACTTTTTAAGTTTATAATAAAAATAACTTCACGTACAATAGAAATATCTACGATATCGTACATACATTGACATTATCAGAGGATAAATTTAATTTAAAAAAGAAATTTATTAAATCATGTACACCTGAACAATGCTTTGACGAGGTTATTAACAGTGAATAATCCGGTATATCACTGATTGGATATATATTAACCGTATTTTAACATTGTTTCATAAATCATTACAGCATTTTTGGAAATATCGGTTAATCTTCTACTCAGTCGTTTAGTGTAATGCTTCCGAACCCAAATAAGGATTCGTGACACCGGTTCTAAGTGAGCAGAACTGTGAAACTCCATTTATTCCTTAATCGAAAAAAATTCATGCTATAAATTACGCGAGTTTTTGACATTCCAAGGTTTCAAAAGAATCCCATCATCAAGTTTCCGGGATTTCATTATGGTCAAGAAAATGATTCAAGATGTTACGGTATAAACATCGCAAAAATGTCCCATGGAGATGACATATTTCAAAGAAAAGGCTCACGTCGATAAATATCATCTAAATCTATTAACTTAAATGAACCTTTCATAAAGCGCATTAAAAAGGTCATTGGTACAGGTCAGTGTTTTAAAACATCTGGAAAACAAGGACAGGATTAAAGACCATAGACGCATAATCTGAGCAACCTTGAAACATGCAAGGTCTATGGTTACTTGGTGACTGCCCCAGTTTTATATAAACTATCATGGTCACATAGAGTTCTAAGATACAGATGTAAAATCTAAAGCATCTTCACAATGTAACAGTTTTCTATTCGAACCCTTGAAAAATGTATCTACTTAAAAATCGGGCTTGTGGCTATGCGAGGTGGTTAATAATAAACCAAAGGTTCGGTAGAGCTTATTGATATTTTGATGTCTGAGCACAAAAAACTCAAAGAAATTATTTTTCATTTTTCATTTGGAGTTGTTTATTCTTGGACATTTCGTTCAGTTTATTTTTTACTTAATTCGTATCAATGCTACTGAAAACCTTACGTTAGAACAAATCGCCTTTAGTGGTCATTGTTGATGCAAAATCCTATAACAGAAGACGCCTCCTGGTAGAGAAAATTCATAAATCGCCAATGTAGAATGAAGAACCGAAGTACGCGACCGATTTATAGAAATAGTTAAAGCGGTTCTGAACAAAATTGAAATGTCTTTGGAAAAGTTTAGATCACCATTACTTTTTCATCAATGTTCCGTCTCAATTACAGCTCAATTTGTTTGTGTTCCGAGAAGGAGAAAAAAAGCTGGTGTGAAATGGACTAACAAATCATTGATCATATTATCTAGGTCTGAGTGCTGGGCATACCAAGGTTTTGTGAATCCCAACAACACTCAATGAACTGTGTCCGAATTCTTATAATTTCAAATGAAATAATTATATGGAGATAACGAATAGTATTCTATAGTCCGTTAAACAATAAAAAATACGAGCAGAGCAAACACGGACCCGCAAAACATCAGGGGTGGGATAAGGTGCAATGGAGGAATGAGCATCCCAAGCCGACCGATCACATCCAACATGTGCTCCTTGTCATGAACTGAAAATAACGGAAAAAAAATCATTCGACAATTTAGTGTGTATATAACGGCCTAACAATTAGTATTAAAAACTTAAGTAAGCATTTGACTTAATGATACATTCAATTGTATTTGCTGACAAGGTCATTGTATCGACCATAGAACTTAGATGGCTTTAAAGAGACTGCTGATATTCTTGTTTCATCAATTTGTTTGTTAATAAGGTACCTCGCTGTAGAAATTGTTCGTACGTAAAGCATGCTCTTACGTATTGAATCAACTGAGAGATATAAACCCCGTATGCAGGTGATGAAGGTATATTGTTGCATAAGTAAGAGAAGTTGACGACTGATAAGTTTAAGTCATGTCGTTTGTCATAAAGCTTGTTAGATTACCATTAGCGTCTTTCTCAAGTAATCTGATACTGTTTCAGCATTAAGTGACACTTATATGCACAGAGATTTTCAAATCTTTTCATCTGCTATATATGGCAAGTTTCCTTATATGTAAATTTGTAACTATGGCAGTTCGGGAAAATATGCATTAATATAAATGAATCACATCTTACCAAGAGTCACGGCGATTCTGAAAAATGCATCTCAAAGCATTGCATTCCTGGAAACATAGGTAATCAGATCAGAAATTTACATCCCAAAATGCAAAATTTATGCAATTTTGATCTGATAGGGCGTAAAGTTACTTGGGAATAGACCTATTCAAAACTTCAAACTAGTCACCCATCAAGAAAATGTAATTCAAATCCAGCATCTGAAGCGAGTTTGATAGTTTTCATCCCTTGATGCATCATCTAAGCAAGTTTGGGTAATATAGGTCTTATAATTCCTTGGTGATAGACCTGCACCCATAACTTTTACCTTGTCCATTGTCTTGAAAATGCATGTCGGATCCAGCTACCGAAGCAAGTCCATTAGTGTGTATCCTTAGATGCATCACCCATGCAAGATTGGTCATCATAGTTATTTAGAAATGAGACCTGCGCCAAAAATATTAACCTGTTCACTCATCCAGAAAATGTAGGTCCGATTCAGCATCCGAATGAAGCCTGGTTATATGAATCCTTAAATGTACAATCCATGCAAGTTTGGTCATCATAGGCCTCATGGTTACTTAGAAATGAGATCTGCACCAAATACATTAACCAATTCACTCATCCAGAAAATTTAGGTCAGATTCAGCATCCGAAGCAAGCCTGGTTGTATGCATCATTACGATGTATCATCCATGCAAGTTTGGTCATCATAGGGCTTATAGTTACTTGGAAATAAGACCTACACCAAAAACTGTTCCAAAAATGATAACCTGCTCTAAAAACAAACACTCCTTTGCTGAAATTGCAGCATCTGAAACCCTATCTGGTACAATGCAACACACTAGAAGCATCTTCCTTGCATGTCTGACAAATATATAGCATAGAAGTACTTAAAAAGTAAACTGCTCTTAAAAACAACCTGGGACGCCGACGCCGAGGGTATTACATACAATGTAAGCTCCCCCAACTTCGTTGAGGTGAACTAAAAAAGGAAAATAAGCCAGTAAATAGGGCTGTCGACCCTAGATATAGAATCAAAAACATTGCTCGGGAATGAGCTGCCTATGCACTGTTTACACATTTGGATTTACATTTAGCATTTAATCTCAGACCTAATTACAATTATACCCATATTCCGCTAGTTATCTCTACGATTGAATATGATTCAAAAAGTTCAATTTATTCAATTATCCAGAAAATAAAGGTCACATGCAGACAAAACCAGGCTAATTGACAGTACGCATCCCAAGATGCATCAAGATTATAGTCAATATAAAGTCTTAGTAATTTGAAAAATACATCTACTCGTTCACTCGTCCAGAAAATATTGGGTCAAATGCAGACGCCTTGTCAATACCAGTAATGTGCATTCTTATGTCATGCATGCAACTTTAGAAATTATCATCTTAGAAAAAATTTTCCTGCTCACTCATAAAGAAAATACATATATCGTTTACAACATCCAAAAGATTACGGCAGTTAAAGAACCTGAGTAAAACATAAACCAAATTTAATTTACAGTCACTGTAATTAGAGGTTTTTTAAAAAATCATTCTTCTAACCACTGGGAAAAACATTGGTCGATGGATCCAAATTTTAAAATCTAGTTGCGAATTGTAATTACATGATTGACCTTATATAAAAAAAACAAACCATTGATATTCTTATTAAACACCACACCCTTTCAAGTCCCTTGAGGACATCAAATTTCCAACAATGATGTGCACACATAAAATCATTTTTTTATTGTAATACTTTCCCTAGATCTATGTTTATCCTGTATTTGACTATATATTCCAGAAAAAAACATACTCTTTAGGAAATTAGTGAAGATGTTAGTTAATGTCTCTAATTATAACAACTTCCGCCATTTTATGGTGTATATAAATAGAAATTCCCCTGGGTCACCAACGATTGGTTACCTTGACTGATGAGACTTTTCTAAACTCAGATAGAAACAAGGTCACACACTGGTCGGCGATTATCAAGTACAATACCATAACTAGAAGAATGTCTTGTTTAAAGCTACCCTCGACAAAAAGCCAGTTATTAACGATAAAAAAGTATGACACCGAAAGCAAGTCTAAGAAAAGGGATAATTATGTGAATTTTGTCCATATGCAAGAATGACCCACCAGGGCCTATTAGTAATGCTAAATGAAAACTTGTATAAACTGTACAGAGTTTGAAAGAAACATCATGAATAGTTTATTTACTGAATCTAAGACACAATAACTAAGTAATTTTATGGTCATTTAGAAGGTCAGGGAGAAAATAAAATTAGACATCGTTAAAAAGTACCCGTGCATAAACTTCATAAAAATAATGGGGGAAATTTTCTTTAACACCCAGCTAAACAAAAATTTGAGAAAAAAGAGGTCAAGGTCAAAAGAAAATTAAAGGTCAAAGTGTTTATGCATTTCAAAAGTTCTCAAAAATATGTATATGTATCAGCTTACGAGGATAGTTTAGTAATTTCAAATTTTATATGTGGTCAAATTAAGATTGATAATTATATCTTTCTTTGAAATTAAGCTTAACACAAACTTGCAATTGAGGATAAAAGGTCGTTTTAAAAGTTTATACCATTCTATTCTGTCATCGATATTTATTGAAACAAAAAAAAAAAAATGAAAGTGTGAGAAAAACATCATTAATAATTTCTTTGAAATAAAGAATTCAAAATGAGATTTTAAAAAGTTCGCTGGGTAAAATTATAAATCAAATATGATATATAAACCATGGAAGATCATCGTTGTACAATTTAAAGTTCCTGATGTTATGAATTTCTTAACTAAAGTAACTCATTTGAGCTAATTTACTAGAATGATATATCGAAAATTGTTAACATGTTGAATTGAAAGTAACCGCTGTTAATTGATAAAACATCGTCGATATAGTACAATTCTCTGTTATCCTTGGACATTCAGTAAGGCGTAGTATTCTCGGAACCTTTTAGCTGTATGTAATTCGACAGTAGCCCTGGCGAGAAATTTACACAGCTTTTATTCACGGAAATGTTAAAATATACACGTGGAGACATGGTAAACAGAAAAGTTATGTTGTGTTTTGAATGATATCATTCTGTAGAAATGTACTTCAAGATCTTTCAAATATGATATTCTCTATATACAATTTTCTGCTGTCATGAATTAAAATTTCTTTTTGGACAAATATTAATACAGCAAAGAGCAAATGGGGCACCAATGTGACTTTAACTGACAAATCAGATGAATGAGAATTGCATTATGTCAACAATTTGATAAATTCCTTTATTGTTATTAATTTCTGGCCAACACACAAAGTTAGAATGCTACGAGATGCTGCTCGCCATCTTTGAAACAGACGCTAATTACGTTTTATTAACATATTTTTCTCTAGTTAACAACAAAAATAAAAAGCGCCTTATTTTTAATGTCTAATGTTTGCATTTTGACAGAAATTTGCACTCCATTGATATGATCATAGATTGATCTAAATGTTGAAGTAACATGTAATCATGTATTTGGCGTAAACGTATTCAATCAACAATTGGTTTTCTCTGTGCGCATTTGAAAATAATATAAGGCAAACTTTTTAAAAACAATAACAGTTATAAAAACTTGGCCATTAATGAAAGTCTTTCAGAAAGGTGTGGAAACACACATTTTTCACAGGACATGTTTCAGAAGAAACAAATAGCAATTTCCTGTTTACCAATTTTATTTATATACTTATAACCTTTGTATAAATAACCACGTGTCTTGAATTTAAATCACAATAACATTAGTAGGGGTGATATCTATCATGACCAGTGTTGGAAGAGGTAATATAGTATTTAACAAAAATCTTTTTTCAATGCGTACTAGCAAGAATTTAATCAATGAAATTGACATCCTTAGGATTGACTGCATTTCTATCTATTCAAGACGACAAAGCATTAAAATTTAAAAGGGTCAACCTTTTTTCTAATAAATGTGTTCTACAAATAGTGCGTTGGTATTGCTGGCAATAACGTAAAACTTATTGTCAACATGCCTTAGTCGAGTAAAATACATTCACTGTCCTTCATTGTCTATGAATGCTTCAGCATTCATCTTGACAATTAACATTTTTCAGATAATTTTCTCTCTACAAGTTGGCAATTTTCCAACACCTAAAATGGCATCCCAGAGGTATTGGTTTGATTGACAATTTCCTGAATTGTTAAAAAAAACCTAACACAACTTGTTATGGAAATGATGCCTCCCGAACCCGAGTCATCATTGTCATATTAGGCACCTGTTTAAAGCGCCTCGCCCATTGACAATTACTGGTGCTATTTTTCACAATTATATATGAAAGTCATGGGTCTGTACACTCTCCTTTCTCAAACAGAAAATAAAAACCTCAACAACATTGGGCTCAAAAACCAATGATCACGATTGAAAAACCTTCGAATCCAAAAATAAAGAATTCATATTTATTGGATACAGTTAGATACATGTTCATAACCTGATAAACTTCAGATTTCTCCCAATATATTTTTTGTCTATTTCCGACGACTCTATTGATGTGTTTTAGTGTCTCGAGGTATTTTTTTATGATTGAAATATATAGAGATAACGAACAGTACTTAAGCTTATTGGAGCAGAGCAATAACAGACCTCCAAATCATCAGAGGTGGGATCAGGTGCCATGGAAGAGTCTGAATCCCCTGCCGACGATCACACCCGCTGCCGACCGATCACACCCGCAGTGTGCATTCTCCTTGTCAGGGTCGTGAAAAAACGGAAAAATCCTTTTAAAAGTTAAAACTTCAAATTTTTTGGCGGGTTTGATTGACACATCCTTGCACTTTCACAAATTTTAACAATTCTGCGTGTAAGTAATGGCCTTTCAATAAGTATACGTGAAATACCAGTTTTTTGAACAGGACACGAATTCTGTTATTGTTGAGCAATGGACTTTATGAACTAACAATATATAACATGGGTAATATATGTACTTTTCCTAAGGATTAAGAATAGAATTAATTTGTGAAAGAGCAAGGATGTATCAATCAAACCCGCCAAAAAAATTGAAATATTAATATTTTTTATATGAAATAAGATTTTTAATCAATTTTTGTGTGATATATGAAGACTTTAAACGAGACTGCTGATATTCTTGTTCCATCAAAAGGTTTGTCAATAATTACCTCGTTTTAGAAATTGTTCATACGTAGAACATGCACTTGCGTATCAAATAAAATGAGAGATATAAACCCAGTATGCAAGTGATGAAGGTATATCGCTACAAAAATTAGGGATAGATACATTGTTGTTTTACGCCGAGTCGGCAATATTTCAGCCATATTTCGGCGAGTAAGTAAGATACGGAACTTGACGATTGAAACGTTAAGGACATTACCTTTAACACAGAGCTTGGTTGTTAGATTAACATAAACGCCCTTTTAAAATAAAATTAAAATTGAGAAAATCCAAATCGGAGCATTCCCTCATCAAGAGCATATCTATAAATCAAGCCAGCATGTGACATCGATCCCAGTGCAAATGACGTCACTTCCATTTTGTACAGGATTAACTCACTCAACCCAAACAAACACACAAACTCACAAATGCGTAACTATAATACCATCTACTCCTTTGCAAAAAGGATAACAAGGACACCCGCAAAGCGGATCATCCCCTCAAAGTAATATTCAATTCTTCAAATGTTAAAACGCACCACTGTGTGCAGATTTATGAAGGGAACTTTTAACCAAGATCATTTATTGTTTAAAAGAATTCTCAAATTAATATTAAATTAAATAATTAACTTAAAAATTAAATATGAAATTTCAGAACTTTGCAAAAAACATGCATGGACAGACGCTTACTGATACCCATGGGTTACCCCGTCTTTTGATTCATCATCCATAGGTGTAAGATTTTAAGTCTAAGCCTTTAGCGCTGGTAATCGTTAAGGTATCACACCAGTAATTGACCAATCAAAATGAATTTAATTGTATTTCAAGACATAAGAATGTGAGAATTTTTTATTTTTTTTTTTTATTTTCTCCAAATGCTAAATTTCTTTTTTTTTTCTTTTTTTTTTTAACAGTTTTGGTATCTGTTCTTGGAAATTCCATGTACCCCAGTACATCGTAATCGTAAATTGTTGGAGGATTTTGGCAGGATCGATTTCTTTCAGAGCATAGATCGAAGTCTTTTTGGGATGCGTACACGATCTTTACATGCGTTTTTATTGCTATTTTGCTTGTAGATGGAAACAAAAATCAGAAAATGTCTTCTTTTGTTGTCAACTCATATGTTGGGTAATGTTCAACGCTTTCAGCTGAATATTTTTTCATGAATTCAAATACCTGAATTTCATTTTTTAAAAAAATTCTATTTAGGACTTTATAGTGACAATTACTAGTACTGTGCGGTACCTTGAAAGATGATACTTGAAAATATTGAACTCTAAGTATGCAGGTCGGTGATTTTCGCCATCTTGGTTGACATTCTTATACAATGTTATCTTGGAACACTAAATCCAGACATTTCTCTGATGTATAACTCGTCTTATCATTGGCCTTAATTACTTTTTATTGCGTGCTTAGTGCGAGTAACTCACCATTTAATTGTTATTAGAGAAGTAATTTTTTCCTGAACATCTTGATTCCTGGCTTGTGATATCACACGCACCTGTTTGACATTGTTATGTGACATTTCATTATTCTCTTTGCACGAGAACAAACAGTAAAAGCAATCAACCTGTATTTAATCTATTTTCGACAAATGTGATTTATTTCTCTATTTTCAAGTACAATAGATGATGGCCTTGCTATTTCGAGGTGCTGGATAGGGGAGAACATTATTTAACGACCTAATTTAGGAACAATCTGCAACAAAAAATATCATTATTACATATATGCTTTCGGGTACAGTTCTTTTGACAGGTGATCCTATTTTCTGAGAGAGGAATGGTTACTAAAACCAAATTAATGTCACTTATACATATCAAAACATTTAAAAAGATTTAGTATAAGAAGTTACTTTATCTGCATGTTGAAATACTGAACAAGTACGAGAACAAAAGGTTTATGGACCACAATGCTCACTGTTGTAACTATGGCTCTTCTTGTTCTTCATCAGCGGACTCTTTCTCATACACTTGTTTACCCAGTTATAGCCTTACCTACCCACGGGGCTTACGATTTGAAACCTAAATCAACGCTATTTGAGGATGCTTCATATGACTTATCACGACTTAACTGTTCCTGGGAAAAGATTTTTCACGATTTTTTCTATGTAATCGCTATGAAAAACTATGATGACCAATGTGGCGTCACCCTTTCCTTGGTCATAAATCATATGAAGAAAACGAACAGTATTCAAGATCAAAAGTCAATAAAACAAAACAAAATAGTAACAGAGCTAACACGGACCTCCAAAACATCAGAGGTGCGATCAGGTGCCATGGAGTAGTGAGCATCCCCTGTCGACCGCCACACCCGCCGTGTGCTCCTTGCCATGATCCGGAAATAAGGGAAAAATCCGTCGTCAATTCAGTGTATAATTAACGGACTAACAATTAGTATGAAAAACGTTAGTCATCCGAATGGATTTTTTTTCAGATTTCTAGTAGATATACCAAAAAAAAATTCATTCCTATCATAACCTCTCCCTAACACAGAAGTTCATGATTTAAACAAACTTGAATCTACACTACTTGAGGATGCTTCCATATAAATATGATTCATCAAGGTTGTTTATTCTTGAGAAAAAATTTTTAAAAGATATTTCCTTTTACTACCTTGTCGCAAATTGTGGTTGATTTGAACAAACTTTTGTCTACACAATCTTAAAGATGCATAGACACAGATTTGAAGTTAATATTTTCTCAATTTTTCTGTATAATATTAAGAATTATATATTGCAATAATATTTCATATGAAAATATAATCAATATCTTTTTCATCTCGAAGTTATTCAAACTTCGATTTTCTGGAGGGATTTGATATAATTTCACAACTTATAATTTTATTCTTAATACTTAAGAAAAGTGGCAATTTTGTTGTGTATTAATGAAAAATATTAAAACTATAATACAGAAAATTCAGAGTAGAAATGTTCGAAAGTAAAACCCCCTCACTGGTATCGTCAGTTCGTGCTCAGTGTTCTGTACAAAATGAATTATTTTTAACTTTATTCAATTAATGATAAACATGAAATATATCTTTATAATTTATATTTTATCGGCTTCATATAAGTTCGAACCAGTTTTGCATCGTACAAAAATATAACTTCGTTTGATTATAGATAATGCAATGTCAATCAGTATCATAGCTGAATAATTAACTCTGGAATCATCAAACTCTTTGTTCTTATACGGTGAAGAATTATGTAACGTTATTTTTTCAAGTTTCTGTAACAGAGAAGCGAGGCATCGCTGCAATGACCAAGAGATACAGGGAGTTCAGTAATCCCGGAAATGAGGCCGGATATCAGGAAAAGGGCGCGTTCTGATCTACAAAGAACTTACAAGTCTCAGGTATGTGGTAATGGCGCTATAGACCGAGACAATCAATGCACCAGGACTCCTCATTATGATCACAGCACAGATAACTCACATATTTACAATCAGTAACGTGGTTTAATGACATTACAGAAATGCAATGTGACAGTGGAATTCTGCATCGCACATGATAAACAATAAAGACATGGTAAACTAAGTCACGTGACACCTGTTACATCAGATCCGAATCTCTTTGACAAGATTAGATTTGGATTTTCATTCCAGGTGAATGATTGAGTCCCAGAAAAACCCGTCCTCGCTCCACATCCGACTAGCTTACTAATTATTCATAAAACATCAATGGCATCCAAAAATATAATTCCTCTGACACACATATTTTGATTGGTTATCTCACATTCATAACATTTTCTATTTAAAAACACTGCATTGATTGTTCAATAAACAAACTTATATTCGAAATTAAGTTAAGGTTATATAAAATTCACAGTACTTATATTCATTACATTAGTTATATACTATACTAAAAATAGTACAAAATACATGTACCAATATAAATAAATGTCAGCAAACACAGCACCTGATATAAAATAAATACCGGTAAGCAAATTCAAAAAAAAGACGTAAACTAGCCGAACACGTGCGAGGAGAATTAACCTCAGCAGCCCGTGACCGTGGGGTCAAGTCCTGACCTCTTAGTGATATGAAGCTTGACGATTTCCTCTGCTGACGTAGGATGTATTCCTACGCTTCCAGATATACCACTCCAAGTCGCTCCGCATCTTGAAAAAATTGGTTTTGTTTAATTAAATCTTATAAATCATAAGAATGTTAGTGTAATTCACTATATATTTAATGATAATCACGAGCCCAAAAGTATCTGATGAGACTTTATCTCTCCTGCGTGGTTTCATTTCATAATACTCGAAGTAGTCAACTTCTATACCTAAATTCATTGAAACCGAACCAAAACTGTAGCAAGAGATCCATTTTTAAAAACAATGCACATTTCATTCTTACTTCAGTAACAAATTCCAAAACGTTCTTTGTAATCAAACACAAGTATTCAAATATTAGGACGCTCACTTTGACGGATGTTATATTTGCAGTAAAACGTGTCTTATCCGGCCACCACAGGTTCCAAAGAAAATGGCTGGATAAGACAACATACCGGATTAGACATTTTTAACAACCAAAATTACTGAAAGAGGCTTGATGTTAACATCGTTTTAGACAATATTTCAAAATACACAACATCCAGATTAAGCAAATTCTCACTGTATATACGTAAGTAAACTAGATCTTATTATTTGTTTTCTAGTTACTGATCCCAAGATCTATACCAACTGTTTCTTTGGTTTGAATAGGATTTATATTAAAATGAAACTGAGAATAGACATGGTCCAAAAACTTCAATTCTCTAATGTGGCTCAGATTAAGCATTTGTAGCAAGTGTGGTAGTCCCCATCATTGTATGCACAATTCATATACACTACTCCTGATGGGGCTTATAGTTATCTAGCAATGTTACTACTTCGAAAAATTTATGTTGACCACTCAGCCGAAAAATGAAATTCAGGATCCAACATCCGAAGCAAGTCTGATGCTTCCACCCATATAGATGCATTTCAATGCACTGATCTGGGTAGGCTAATAATTATTTGGAAATGAATCTGCTCATAAACTATCACAGAGACGCCAATGCATGAGGAGTAAGATTTCACTGATCTAAACTAAAAACCCAAAACTAAAATTACGAATTTTAATGTTCCTAAAATCGGATGAAATTTGTAGAACAAATAGCATTTGTTCAAAATGTCAGATGGAAGTGCATGTAAAAAGGAATTATGATCATTTTCAGAAATAAAGTAATACAATTCAATTATTAAGTATCCAAATTTCTTGATTTCTTGGTTTTAGAAGTAAGCTCACAAAGACGTAAAGAACAGCAGTTTGAAAGATTTTGATATTTTTTTAAGTTTTACTGAACTGTAAAAAGGAAATATATATACATTGACAAAACAACTAGGCAGACAGAAAAATGATGGAAACCTTGCAAAAGTTCTACTTGTCTCAGCCCATTTGAGTATAAAAGTTATATTCATAGCTAAGAAATCAACAGAATATTCAAACCAAACCAAAATTCATGTCGTTAGTCTGGTTATGAAAGCTAATAATATCTTTGGTTACTCAGCTCTGAATTAACATAGTAATCATCTGTAATTCGCCAAAATTTATGAGAACATAGATACCCAAAAAAAGCCGTGTTAGATAAAACATATTTTTGTATCTATATAGAGCATCTGTGTTTCTGGTTTAGTTACCTTAAAGCCACTGCGAATCCCTGAATAACTTCACCGGCATTCGGACCAATCAGATGAAGTCCTAACACCCGGTCACCAAAACAAACGACCTGTAATTCAATAAATTGCAACCGTTTTCTTTAGAAATTACAAAAAAGTACAAAGGAATGACGACAGAAATTGCACCTTTAAAAAAATACAAAATATAAATAAATCGTCATTAGAAAATCTAGCCATAAGAAACGGAGTGACATCATCAATGCTAGGGGTAATTCTTATAAGACGGAATATAAAAAACAGAAAAAGTCAAAGGTTGTTGTAAAAAACACATAAGTCTGTAATTATTCTCATTAAAGGCGGCGGAATGGTCTTATTACGAAGCCATGTACATTATTCATACTAATTGTTATGTTAAACAGAATTTCATTAAACTATATACATTACTCATTCTTCTTATGCACTATTCAGCTTCAAAATTAATAGATAGCAAAAAGGAGTACAAAAAGCTATAATTCAGACAGGGAGTTAATTAAGTAAACAAAAGAGATAGATATAGAGATACACAGAAAGTGTAATATTACATTAATAAGATCTAGCTGCTGACAGCAGCACGCCTTGTGCGGGTTTACTAGTCTGCCGCATCAACCACAATCATCGTATGATTAACACTAATGCGGTGTCGACACGGTTCGTAACCTCGCTTCCCCACCTCACTCTGAATCGTTATCTACCTTAGAGATCACATCAGCAGTTTTAAATTGATGCGCTTCTTGAAGCAGGTTCATTTAGTGTTTTCAACTTAACACATATCATTCATGTTTTGGCTTCAAATACAGAATGACACAGACTTCCAAACTTGAAACAGATGGCCTATCTCTAATAAACGTTCAGCGAAGAACTGCTCTAATTATCATGTCAATGTTTTACCAAGCTTCTGAAATATCAAACAGGTTGTTACAGCTGCAGGTGGCAAATTTTTCTACAGATTTTAACATTAAAAGAAAGGGTCTTTTTTATTCGCTTAATAACCTCAAGGTTAGACTGCGGTGCTTCCCAGGAAAAACCACCGATATGACTGACATCACTGATTTCAGTCATAAAGGACCAAACCACATGGGACAAATTTGAGAGAGACCGTTCGTAACGAACCCAGCAACCATGTACGACAGTCTGACATAAACGGTGCATACATCATACTTTAGACTCTGTATGTGGCACACCTTTCTGTTTTAAATTAAAGAAATAATATTGCAATAAATCCATTAATCAAAGACTAAAGAACCATCTAAACATTATATCTTTAACAATAGATAAAAATCCCTTTTAAATCAAAGACAACATTCGATGATCAAAGGTATACAAAATCTGTTTTATTTCGAATCGCTTTAGGTTTGTAAGTTTTTAAAACTAGTGTTTTGCAAAGTACAATGTGCTCTTCAAACATAAATAAAAGAGACTAATTTTATCTGGATTTATATAGAATTACTCCAATTGCCGGAGATTAGGTCTTAGTATGTTTAAACATGCTACGTTTTCTTTAAGCTTGTTCTGTCCGATACTTCATCAAAGCCAGAATGTATATAAAAGATACATGTAACTGTGACACAGCAAAATAACAAAATAGAGAGAGAGAAAAAAAAAACTATTTGAAAAGCGTCTTAACATGGGAAATTTGGCGAGATATTCACAGCATCGTGCCTCATACTGTGTGTTAACTGACTCATTCTATAAAGTAGAAAGAATAACTTTCAGTTTCTTAAATAAAGTGGCATACGTTCAACGGAAGAAAAAAAGAATTTCATTTTGAATTCTTAATACATGTATGAGTTTTGTTGATAGATACATTGAATTCTTCTTTTTATGTATGGGTATATTTTTATAGGTCAATCCTTTGCAATACTTCGGCTAATATGTACATGAAGGTTATTTACTTTCCTACCTTAATGTAGCACTGTGAGGAATTTCTCTGAGGAACCACAAACTCCAGCGGTGTATAAAATGCGTGGTATACCTAAAATTCATATTTTGTTAGTATGAAGCAATTAAGTATTAAAAATATACATACTGGCACATTAATAAAAGGAGATATAAGGAGATATCAAAAGTCTAGTGAACCAAACTTGGCTTCTACACTTATTTAAATTTCATTTTCCCACTAATTTTATTTAATGTGCACAACCAAGGCAAAGTTCTGTATAAGTTTATCATTTCTAGCTATCTACTAGCTGCTTTTCCTCCCTTGTTTCTAAAACAGAGACTAATGTTATCTATCTTCAAAGTTTGTTTTAAAGAGGCAGCAGACAAAATGCCGATATCAGGTCTGCTGGACAAACTGTTGACAATGAGGAGTTACCTCAGCTGTAGCTCATGTAAGCCAAACTACAGCACTTACGTCTTATCTTATTTAATATATTTACATGAACATGTATCAACATTATAAATTGCTCATAGAGAAAGAATGTTGCACGGTTTATTTTTCTTCATTTTTCCGTTTTCATCTCGTTAATGTTGTCCTTGTATTCCGTCGGAGACGCCTTCCCCAAAAGGACACTGATTTTAAATAAATATGCTTTTCCACGCATGCATTCTTTCTTTTACCACAATTGGAGTGATATTTTTAAACCTTAACGAAATAATTACATCTTTCACGATTTATCCTATTTCGAATACAAATTTCCTTCCCTTCAAGCAAATACGCAAACAGCACAATCTTAAAATATTTTAGCATGATAAGTAAAGTACACAGTTAACACCAGTATAAAATCAGCAATCATAAATGTTTAAATTAGTGAACGAACTAATCAAATTTTGCATAAACAGCGTGCAATATAGTAATGCATCTCCTATCCGGCAATGCAATTACTACCATTCGATTTCCTTAAACCAGAAACGATTCACTTACACATTTTAATGAGAAAAACCAAACATTTTTTTTATTCTGGAAAAAAAATCCAATGGATTATCTAGTACATTGACTGTTTAAAACATAATGGGCGATGCTATTATATAATCGTCCTTGAAATATCATTCTTTACATGATACAGCAAATATAAAACAAAGCATTACGCTATGTGAAACAAATCTTGCCATTGGTCAAAAAAGTAAACATGTGACTCAAAATGGAGAAACATTTCAATTTGTATGCAGAGCATAGCATTCGCAGTTTCAAGACTGAACCTGTTCTGACAATGGAATTTTAGCGTAATTGTTTTTATCTTTCCTCACATCATGAGAGAACGATTTTGACCATTTAAATGATTATTATTTTCCGTCAATTTCCGTTATTTGCGTTATAAATTATACAATCGGTACATGCTTACTTCTAATCAGCACTTTGACAGATGCACAAACTTTAGAAATAATGAACTCTCTTGTAATATTTGAACAGCTGATCTCTATTATTCAATTCAAACAGAAAAATCATTGGTCTCAGACAAGTCTGAAAACACAGTCTAAGAATTCATAGCTCAGTAGCCTTGTTCTCTAAATCTATCATTGCCTGGACAGGGGCTAACTTATAACATCTAATCACAGCCCTAAGTCATATAACAACCAAGGCTAGAGGAAAAAACAGTAATTAGCTGGTCATGTATAGAAACTATTGACAGCCCCTGGCTCTAAAAGTCTGAAGTTTAGGATAGAATCAATGATCTAACCTCTGGTTACTCTGGCTATAAAGGTGAGTTGGATTATTTAGTCAGTATTTCCGTCTTCTTTCGGACAGGGAAAATAAATTCATTTTCTTTGAAGTTGAAAACTGTGTATTTATTTTAGTAAACATTTGATCATTTCAAAGCAACTTTGATACATAATCTATTTCTATTATAACTTTCAGTATATCATTTTCATCCTAGCAATTCAGCACTTTCCATCACATTTCATACAGAATAGCCCTCTTTTGATTCTGGTGTCGGGGTCGTCGCCTTGTCTATCGCTCATGTCACCACTGGCTACGCCGTGTAAGACGTCAATAAATGCGCCCTTGAGTTGACGGACTCCCGCGGTGTCTGTTTACTTGGTGTGACAATTTCTCACATCGCAGCCTCAGAAGCAGTGGATCTATTTTATTGACTATGTCGCATTGTTGTTAATTAGAGCACGTAATAGCGTTCTCATTGATTGTCATATTAAACAGATAAAGTTCAGAAACATTCTGCACTCAATGTTTGACATCAAACAAACATGCGCTGAAGTGCACAGCTAGCATTCCACTCGTTAACTGACAAGGCCCGACATCCAATAGTTATGTAAAAGGGAAGTCTTTGACAAAATTACATAAACAAATGAATTAAGTTTCATTTAGTGATAAGTCTGCAATTATTAAACTAAAAAAAAAAATTCAGAAATTTAAAATTAAATTATTTCTGTTTTAGATATGCATTAAACTTTACAGTGGTCTTCCATATAATTCTTCCTTTATTGTGCAGTTTACTTTTTATCACACAATTCTTTATTGTACATTGTTATACCCTTATAAATATCCTTCTATATATTTATTACTAATAAAAAGTCCAACAAAAGAAATGTTTATTACATCGATCTAACAATTTCACTGTGGACTGGCCTGCCGGTCCAACATAACAATTGTTAGACCGCAACGTCACTGCTACGTCACAAGTAATTAATCATCGTTCAATATCGGCGACACGGAAATAGCCGAAGTTAAGAGCTGCAGGAGTTGTTGCTACCAGCAAGGTAAGGAAGAAGGGAAGAGTATGTCTTGTAATAAATATTTTTTGTGATATAATATATATATTTTTGTTCTTTCTCAGCTATTGTTCTATATTTACTGATTAAGCCATAATATTCCATATAAAGTAATTGATAATATAATGTGTATTGATTAAATCTTAAGTAAGCACTGAAGAGTATAACAAAACAGTTATAGACTGGGATTCGAGCAACTTATGATTTGTTTGACCTGAAGGTGAAAATGTTGCCATTGGCCTGCGGCCTCGGGCAACATTTTCACCTTCAGGTCCAACAAATCATATGTTGCCCTCATACCCAGTCAATAACTGTATATTATTACATGTACTTTATTGTAAATATTTCTTCATTGTGAAGCATTCCTTTGTGAACAATATCCTTTTTTTGTTGCAGCATTGTACATCATCTCTTTAATGAGCAGCATTCCTCAATTGTCAATATACCTTCATTGTAAAGAATTTTACTATTATACAATGTGTTTTAATTGTGTATTACATGTACAATGTCCTTTTTCATTGTGAAGAATCTTTTTTTAACTATATATCTCTTGATTGCTGCGTTCCTGCATTGTACAACTTCTCCTTATTAAGTACAAAGTAGCATCTCTCTGTTGTACAATTCTCTATTGTGAGCATTCCTCTATTGATTTTGTAGGATTCCTTTATTGCAAAATATCTCGACTATAATGCAAAATTCCTCTGCTGTCATATATCCCTTTATTCCGAAACTTTCCTATATTGTACAATATCTTTTCACTGAGTAGTAACATTCCTCTATTACATATATTCAGTATCTATTTATTGAAAGTACACCTTTCTTGCACAGTTCTCTTTTAATAAAGCAATCTTCTATTGTTCAATATTTCTTTATTATGAAGCATTCCTCTGTTGTCCAACATCTCTTTATTGTAAAACCGTTCACGGTAGCCTAGTGGTAGAGCGTTCGCTTCGTGATCGGGAGGCCCGGGTTCGATTCTCGTTCCCGGCGCCGCGTCAATCCTAAGACGTAAAAATAGGTAGTGACTGTTTCTTCGCCAAGCGCTCGGCATCAGAAGTGAAAGTCACGGGTCTTTCGGATATGACCTTAAAAACGTAGGTCCCGTGTCACGGTAGGCGCTGGCACGATAAAGAACCCTCACTGCTCAATGGCCCTGAGTGCCGAGCATAGGTCTAAATTAAGGGCTGGGCAAAAATATCGATATTTCAATATATTGCAATACAATGACAAAAAATATCGTATTGCAATACGTTTTTGTAATATCGATATATCGGCAAAATTCTAAGACTAAGGAAATTTAACATTAAACATAAAAATAAATATAGAAAGGCTTGTTGTGAAGTCAAATAGTAAGACACAAACTGTTTTATGGTTGTATTTCAGAGCACAACTTTACAAAAATCAACAAGATTTTTTTTCTTTGGGTTACTTATCATAGTTATGTACATTCTGCATATAAATTAAAGTTAATTTAAGAAGAAAATGCCATTTTATTTTCACTTAAATATTGCAATACATATCGCAATACAGTTAAAAATATCGCAATATATCGCAATACGAAATCTCTAGCCAATACCCAGCCCTATCTAAATTTGAAGCCCTTCACCGGCAAACGGTGACGTCTCCATATAAGTGAAAAATTCTCGAGAGGGACGTTATACAATATACAATCAATCAATCTTTATTGTAAAAAATTCCTCCATTGTCCAATATCTCTTTATTATAAAGCATTCCCCTATTGTTCAATATTTCTTTATTGTTAAATATCCTCCATTGTACAATATCTTTATATTGTGAAACTTTCCTCTATTGTACAACAGCTTCTCTATTATAAAGCATTCTTCTATTTTACAATTTTTTTTATTATGAAGCATTCCTCTTTTGTTCAATATCCCCTTATTGTGAAACATTCCTCTATTGACTAATATTTCTTTATTACGAGGGCCGTTAAAAAATTATGCGGGCTTGTTGCACAGAAAAAATATTTGACAACATAATAGTGCAAAATGTCACACATAATATAAAAGTTTCTTTAGTTATATGGTCTTCAAAATTTCATATCAAAATGTTGTTAATTGATATCAATTTTGGGTGAATTATAAGGACATATCATTAAGTCAGGGGGCAGCAAAATCTTCGACATCATGGACATTATAAAAAAAACTTTCATTTTCTTAACATGTTCCCAAGAGTTCCTGTACAGTTTGAGTACCTTATCTACTCAAAACCCAAACACCATTTCTTGTCAAGCTTAAAATCGATAAAACAAGTAAAGCATATTCTTTTTTGTTTCAAACCAAAAACTGCTTTTTACAGAGGTCTAACGGTCTAAGATCCTTATCTGCTATTTGTTGACAAATTTCACGAATACCCTAGTTTATTACGTTTTATTATTTATATTTTCGATCTATGTTTGGCGATATCTCGATCATTACATATTATCTAACAAAAGTGTGGTGCTCCGTCAATTTAGGAGATGTCATTTTCACAGATCTTTTCACAGGAATCGCATCGGAGAAAAATCACTATATTTTTGTTAATACTTCAAATATCACGTCAGAAATCGAAATACATAATAACAGAAAAAAATAAAGATATATTTGAGAAAACTGTCGAAAAATATCGCTAATTATAGAAAATTAATGAGTTAAATTTTGGACTCCGCATGCCTTTGTTTCAAATTTTTTGTCGTGCTCCGTAACCCTCCATCAGCGATATCAATAATGCGATAATTTTGTCCAAAATTTATTGGAATCTTTAAGATACATATTTCTGTGAAATTTCACAACTATATGACGTCTGTAAGAGTAAATAATAGCAGAGTCTGCGTAATTTTTGAACGGCCCTCGTATATGCTCTATTGTACACTATCTCTTTATTTTGAAGCAATCCTCTATTGTACACTATCTCTTTATTATGAAGCATTCCTCTATTTCAGAATTCTCTTTATTGTAAACCATTCGTCTATTATTCAATATTTCTTTATTGTGAAACATTCCTCTTTTGTTCAATATTTCTTTATTGTGAAACATTCCTCTATTGTTCCATATTTCTTTATTGTGAAACATTCTTATATTGCTCAATATTTCTTTATCGTAAAACATTCCTCTATTTTAAAATATTTCTATATTACAAAGCATTCCTCTGTTTTACAATTCTCTTCATTGTGAAGCATTCCTCTATTATACAATATTTCCTTATTGTGAAGCATTCCTCTATTATTTAATATTTCTTTGTGAAGCATTTTTCTATTATTCAATATTTCTTTATTGCGAAGCATTCTTATATTGTTCAATATTTCTTTATTGTGAAACATTCCTCTATTGTTCAATATTTCTTTATTGTAAAGCATTCCTCTATTGTTCAATATTTTTTATTGTGAAGCATTCCTCTATTGTTCCATATTTTTTTTATTGTGAAGCATTCCTCAATTGTTCCATATTTTTTTATTGTGAAGCATTCCTCTATTGTTCAATATTTCTTTATTGTGAAGCGTTCCTCTATTTTACAATTCTCTTTATTGCGAAGCATTCCTCTATCATTCAATATTTCCATATTGTGAAGCATTCTTCTATTATTTAATATTTCTTTATTGTGAAGCATTTCTCAATTATTCAGTATTTCTTTATTGTAAAACATTCCTCTTTTTCACAATTCTCTTTATTGTGAAGCGTTCCTCTATTATTCAATATTTCTTTATTGTGAAGCATTCCTCTATTATTCAATATTTCTTTATTGTGAAGCATTCCTCAATTATTCAATATATCTTTATTGTGAAGCATTCCTCTATTGTTCAATATTTCTTTATTGTGAAGCATTCCTCTACTGTTCAATATTTCTTTACTATGGTGCATTCCTCCATTGTACAATATTTATTTATTAAAGTGCATTCCGCTATTGTACCATCTCTCTTTATTGTGAAGCATTCCTCTATTTTACAATATTTCTTTATTGTGAAGCGTTCCTCTATTGTTCAATATTTCTTTATTGTGAAGCAATTCTCTGTTGTTCAATATTTCTTTACTGTGAAGCATTCCTCTATTGTTCAATATTTCTTTATTGTGAAACATTCCCGTATTGTTCCAAACTTCTTTATTGTGAAACATTACTCTATTGTTCCATATTTCTTTATTGTGAAGCATTCCTCAATTGTTCAATATTTATTTATTATGGTACATTCCTCTATTGTACCATCTCTCTTTATTGTGAAGCATTCCTCTATTTTACAATATTTCTTTATTGTGAAGCGTTCCTCTATTATTCAATATTTCTTTATTGTGAAGCATTTCTCTACTGTTCAATATTTCTTTACTATGGTGCATTCCTCTATTGTTCAAAATTTCTTTTATTGTGAAGCATTCCTCTATTATTTAATATTTCTTTATTTCGAAGCATTCCTCTATTGTTCTATATTTCTTTATTGTGAAGCATTCCTCTACTGTTCAATATTTCTTTATTGTGAAACATTCCTCTACTGTTCAATATTTCTTTATTATGAAGCATTCCTCTATTGTTCAATATTTCTTTACTATGGTGCATTCCTCTATTGTTCAAAATTTCTTTTATTGTGAAGCATTCCTCTATTATTTCATATTTCTTTATTTCGAAGCATTCCTCTATTGTTCTATATTTCTTTATTGTGAAGCATCCTCTACTATTCAATGTTTTTTTATTGTGAAGCATTCCTCTATTTTACAATATTTCTTTTTTGTGAAGCATTCCTCTATTATTCAATATTTCTTTATTGTGAAGCATTCCTCTGTTATTCAATATTTCTTTACTATGGTGCATTCCTCTATTATTCAATATTTCTTTATTGTGAAGCATTCCTCTATTGTTTAACATATCTTTATGAAACATTCCTGTATTGTTCAATATTTCTTTATTGTGAAGCATTCCTCTATTGTTCCACATTTCTTTATTGTGAAGCATTCCTCTATTGCTCAATATTTCTTTATTGTGAAGCATTCCTCTTTTGTTCCTTATTTCTTAATGGTGAAGCATTCTTCTATTGCTTAATATTTCTTCATTGTGAAGCATTCCTCTATTGTTTAATATTTCTTTATTATGGTACATTCCTCTACTGTTCAATAGTTCTTTATTGTGAAGCATTCCTCTATTATTCAATATTTCCATATTGTGAAGCATTCCTCTATTTTACAATATTTCTTTATTGTGAAACGTTCCTTTATTGTTCAATATTTCTTTACAGTGAAGCATTCCTCCATCGTTCCATATTTTTTTATTGTGAAGTATTCCTCTATTGTTCAATATTTCTTTAGTGTGAAGGATTCCTCTATTTTACAATATTTCTTTTTTGTGAAGCATTCCTCTATTATTCAATATTTCTTTATTGTGAAGCATTCCTCTGTTATTCAATATTTCTTTACTATGGTGCATTCCTCTATTATTCAATATTTCTTTATTGTGAAGCATTTCTCTATTGTTTAACATATCTTTATGAAACATTCCTGTATTGTTCAATATTTCTTTATTGTGAAGCATTCCTCTATTGTTCTACATTTCTTTATTGTGAAGCATTCCCCTATTGCTCAATATTTCTTTATTGTGAAGCATTTCTCTATTGTTCAAAATTTCCTTACTATGGTGCATTCGTCTATTTTTCAATATTTCTTTATTGTGAAACATTCCTCTATTGTTCCATATTTCTTTATTGTGAAGCATTCCCTTAATGTTCGAATATTTCTTTATTGTGAAACATTCCTGTATTGTTCCATATTTCTTTATTGTGAAGCATCCTCTACTATTCAATGTTTCTTTATTGAGAAGCATTCCTCTATTTTACAATTTTCTTTATTTCGAAGCATTCCTCTATTAATTATCATTTCTTTTTTGTGAAGCATTCCTCTATTATTTAATATTTCTTTACTGTGAAGCATTCCCTTAATGTTCGAATATTTCTTTATTGTGAAACATTCCTGTATTGTTCCATATTTCTTTATTGTGAAGCATCCTCTACCATTCAATGTTTCTTTATTGTGAAGCATTCCTCTATTTTACAATTCTCTTTATTTCGAAGCATTCCTCTATTAATTATTATTTCTTTATTGTGAAACATTCCTCTATTGTTCCATATTTCTTTATTGTGAAGCATTCCCTTAATGTTCGAATACTTCTTTATTGTGAAACATTCCTGTATTGTTCCATATTTCTTAATTGTGAAGCATCCTCTACTATTCAATGTTTCTTTATTGTGAAGCATTCCTCTATTTTACAACTTTCTTTATTTCGAAGCATTCCTCTATTAATTATTATTTCTTTTTTGTGAAGCATTCCTCTATTATTTAATATTTCTTTACTGTGAAGCATTCCTCTACTATTCAATATTCCTTTATTGTGCAGCATTCCTCTATTTTACAATTCTCTTTATTTCGAAGCATTCCTCTATTATTCAATATTTCCTTATTGTGAAGAATTCCTCTATTATTTAATATTTCTTTATTTTGAAGCATTTTTTTTATTAGGAAATTTCTTTATTGTATAACATTCCTCTTTTTCACAATTCTCTTTATTGTGAAGCGTTCCTCTATTATTCAATATTTCTTTATTCTGAAGCATTCTTCTACTGTTCAATATATCTTTATGAAACATTCCTCTGTTGTTCAATATTTCTTTATTGTAAAGCATTCCTCTATTGTTCCATATTTCTTTATTGTGAAACATTCATCTATTGTTCCATATTTCTTAATTGTGAAGCATTCCTCTAGTGTTCAATATCTCTTTCCTGTGCAGCATTTCTCTATTGTTCAGTATTTTTGTGTTGCGAAGCATTCCTGTTTTGTTTAATATTTCTTTATTGTGAAACATTCCTCTATTGTTCCATATTTCCTAATGGTGAAGCATTCCTCTATTGTTTAATATTTCTTCATTGTGAAGCATTCCTCTATTGTTTAATATTCCTTTATTATGGTACATTCCTCTATTGTTCCATATTTCTTTGTTGTGAAGCATCCTCTACTATTCAATATTTCTTTATTGTGAAGCATTCCTCTATTTTACAATTCTCTTTATTTCGAAACATTCCTCTATTATTCAATATTTCCTTTTTGTGATGCATTCCTCTATTGCTTAATATTTCTTTATTGTGAAGCATTCCTCTATTCTTTAATATATCTTTATGAAATATTCCTCTATTGTTCAATATTTCTTTATTGTGAAGCATTCCTCTATCGTTCAATATTTCTTTGTTGAGAAGCATTCCTCTATTGTTCCATATTTCTTTATTGTTAAGCATTCCTCTATAGTTCAATATTTCTTTACTATGGTGCCTTCCTCTATTGTTCAATAGTTCTTTATTGTGAAACATTCCTCTATTGTTTAATATTTATTTATTGTGAAGCATTCCCCTATTGTTCAATATTTCTTTATTGTGAAACATTCTTCTAATGTTCCATATTTCTTTATTGTGAAGCATCCTCTACTAGTTTCTTTATTTTGAAGCATTCCTCTATTTTACAATTCTCTTTATTTCGAAACATTCCTCTATTATTCAATATTTCCTTTTTGTGATGCATTCCTCTATTGTTTAATATTTCTTTATTGCGAAGCATTCAACTACTATTCAATATTTCTTTATTGTGAAGCATTTTTCTATTAGGAAATATTTCTTTATTGTAAAACATTCCTCTTTTTCACAATTCTCTCTATTGTGAAGCGTTCCTCTATTATGCAATATTTCTTTATTCTGAAGCATTCCTCTATTATTCAATATTTCTTTATTGTGAAGCATTCCTCTTTTGTTTAATATATCTTTCTGAAACATTCCTCTATTGTTCAATATTTCTTTATTGTGAAGCATTCCTCTATTGTTTAACATATCTTGATGAAACATTCCTCTATTATTCAATATTTCTTTATTGTGAAGCATTTCTCTATCATTCAATATTTCTTTACTGTGAAGCATTCCTCTGTTATTCAATATTTCTTTATTCTGAAGCATTCCTCTATTGTTTAACATATCTTTATGAAACATTCCTCTATTGTTCAATATTTCTTTATTGTGAAACATTACTCTATTGTTCCATATTTCTTTATTGTGAAGCATCCTCTACTATTCAATGTTTCTTTATTGTGAAGCATTCCTCTATTTAACAATTCTCTTTATTTCGAAACATTCCTCTATTATTCAATATTTCCTTTTTGTGATGCATTCCTCTATTGTTAAATATTTCTTTATTGTGAAGCATTCCTCTACTATTCAATATTTCTTTATTGTGAAGCATTTTTCTATTAGGAAATATTTATTTATTGTAAAACATTCCTCTTTTTCACAATTCTCTTTATT